>NW_025221370.1:767271-770411 GCF_014066325.1 Apis laboriosa
TTTTTTTTTTTTTTTTTTTTTTTTTTTTTTTTTTTTTTTTTTTTTTTTTTTTTTTTTTTTGGTGTTGTTCGATGTTTTATCATTATTATTATTATTATCGTCTTACTATTTTTTTTAAGCTCCTTTTTCCCCGAATTTTCTTTGATTTTTTTTCTTTTTACTTATTATGGTCTTTGGTAGAATCGATAAATTCTGTTATTCTCTTTTTATGGTTTTTTTGTAACTCGTTGGAAATCGCGAACTCCTTTCGGATTCACCTTTACACGCATACACGTACACACACGCACGCGCGCGCGCGCCATGATGCGCTATCCCCCCCCTCTCGTACATACACACACGTTATATACACATGCGCGCGCGCGTGTTACACGAACACTTTTACGAAGCGTATTAAGGGAAACATATTTTCGATCTTTCGAAAGAGAAATCTATGGTGTTTTTAGTGGATAATATTTAAAGTTTAACTACATACTATATGGATAATCATTAAGTACACGAAGCATAGAGATAAAATACATAGACATGTAAGGCAGGAAAAAAAAAAAAAGTATATATTTTAGCGGGCCGCTTCCCTCCAGATGCTAAATTTCTGCATTCGGCCGAGTTGGCCGAGTGGTCATCGTGTGAAGAAAAATGAAGAAAAAAGAAGGAAGAAACGAAATGGTGTGTCTTGTTTTCCGAAAATCGATCGATCCGATTATTAATTGATTAATTAATAAAACAAGAAGGAAATTCTTGAAATGAAATTTTCGGGACGCTTTTTTGTGTTCGATGAAGAGATCACAAGAAGTTGAAAAAAAAGGAAATTGAAAAAAATATAGAAGAGGAGAACAGAAGATGGATAAAAAAAAAAAAAGAAAGAAAGGAAGGAGGAGCTGCGTTTCTCGTTTTTTTCTGGAGAGGGAGCACCCGCTAGCGAGTTTGGATTAAAATTAGTAGGTGAACGTGAGGAATTGCCCTGTATCATTGAAAACGCAAAGAGAGACGATTCGAAAAACAAAAAACCGGACTAAAAAAAATTTGACGAAACGAAAGAAGCAAAGAACGAACGAAAGAAAGAGTGGAGAAGAGGGAAATCGTAAAATGGGAAAAGGGAAAGAAAGAAATTTCTTTTTTTTCAACACCAGGATGTAACCAGATGATGAAAAGCCGTGCGTGTAAACAGAATTATATATGAAAGGGAAGCTGAAATTCTGTTTTTGTTTTCCGCACAGATCACAGATTTTTGTAACGAGACGCGTATCTTTATTTCTCGATCGAACAATCCATCAGCACACGTACTTGCATATATGATTACTTGAAAAATAATATAATAGACGCAACAACAACAAGAACAACAATAACGAGAACAACATCATCGTACATTATCACCAGTATACGTATGTACGTACGTAATTATACACATATGGAATTGTACACATATGGAAAATAGAACCGTCGCGCATGCAAGAAAAACGGGAAATGGTATATATAACAATAACGAAGGATATGATACGAAAAGAAGAAAGGAAACAAAGAGACCGATTCTCTCCGCCTGTAATAAGTGTTTAAGAGTTTATTAACGAACCAGATTTACCATAGAAAAGCTATATTATATATATCGATATATATATAAATATATATATATAGATTATTCTATATATTTACACCGTAATAACGTCATATATATTTTGTCAGTTTTTTCTTTGTTTTTTAAGCTATATAAAAGAGGAATATCGCAGTGGAAAAAAAAAAAAAAAGAAAGAGAGATAAATAGGTTTAAATACGAGAAAAAGAGAGATTAAAATGTTAAATAGGAAAGAAAGACGCAAGATTAAGTAGCGTGGAGAAAGCTTGCAGTGAGAAGTTGATGAAATGAGGATAGAAATCGTAAATAATTATAGTAATAATAATGGAAACCGGATGGCATTTAAAGGTACCTATTAATTAAATAACAATTATTATTAATAATAGTAAGGTTTTTAACGTTCTAATGCAAGAGTGTCCATGCATCAAGAGTCTTTCTCCGATCTTTTTTTTTTCTGATCCTTTTATTTTATTTATTTATTTAATTTTTTTTTTTTTTTTTTTTTTTTTCATTTCTTTTCCGGTCGAACTACCGATATGTGTCCTCTACATCTAGATTTTAACGAGATTTTTTTTTTTTATTCCTAATCTTTCAATTTTAACGTACAAATAAAGGGGGAAAAAATTAGAATTCACAAACTGATCTCAACGAAACTGGAAATATAATCGAATACATCTGCAAAAAAAGGATCTGAAGATGGGAATGCATGGGCGGTGGTCGAGAAATCGACTTGCAACTTTTTAATTATTTTTTCCTCGTTTACTTGTACGTTAAAAAACGAAACGACGAGGAGATATTTCGTTAAAATCTTTGCAGAAGACTCGTAAATAGTTTCACCTTTATTTTTTTTTTCCTCTCTCTCTGTCTGTCTCTCTCTTTCTCTTTCTCTTTCTCTTTCTCTTTCTCTTTCTCTTTCTCTTTCTCCTTATCATCCAAAACAACAGTACTCTTTTTACATTTGACACCTACGCCGCATCTACGAAGCGTGACATTGATATACAAATCATAAGTGCAATAGTTGTTACAATAGAACCCATGGGATTTTTTAACAAGGCGTGGCCGCTGGTTGGCCGACCTCGACGTCACGGGCGTCCAGACAAATCACTGCCGTCGTCAACCCCATAATAATATTATATTTCCTTTTTCGTCTCGCGATCCTTCTCTCCTCCCTATCTCGTCCTCGTTGTTTTTCTATTTTTTTCTTACTTTGCTTCTCTTCTCTTCTCTTTTCTTTTCTTTTCTTTTCTTTTCTTTTCTTTCTTTCTTTCTCTTTTTTTTTCTCTCTTTCCCTCTTTCCCCCCTCCCCCCTCCCCTCATCCTCTCGTTTCCTTCCACTTTTCTAAGCAACGTTTTAGAGGGACGCGAGACTTGGGCCTTATGAACGTTTCGAATCGCGGATGGGGATGAATAAACGGGACGACGTTCGACGCTCGACGCCCGCGACGAGAGTGGCCGTCGCGGCGCGCCCCAACACAAGACTACCTCGCAAATTTCAGAGCTACAAAGCAGATATTAACCGTACCTCAATTACACGCATATTACGATAGAACGCAGAGAAAAAAAAAAAAAAAAT
>NW_025221370.1:770457-773048 GCF_014066325.1 Apis laboriosa
AAAAAAAAAAAAAAAAAAAAAAAAGAGAAAAAAAAATATGAGATAACGAATACGATGAACGAGACAATGAAGGAAACAACAGTCGTGGTATAGGAAAGAATATTTATATAGATTATATAGAGCCGTGTTTCAGTTGCCGGAAAATATATATTTTTTTTCTTTCATCTTCTCTTCCTTTTTTTATTTGTTGTAAATCGGTATATATTATATAGATGATACGATATTTTACGATATAAACGTATTATAATACGTACGTTGAGAGAGAATAACCTATATTTTCTTACTTTCATTTCAAAATCATCGTGTAAATTGATCATTTGCACGACGCATATAGATGAACGCATCGCGTCGTTTGCGACACGCGCACAGAAGAAATTTCGATCGATCGATCGAGAGGTGATCGCCGTGAGCAACACAATTCGAACGATCTCTTTTTATTTACTATATATATATATATATATAAAACTTTTCGTTTCATCATCGATTGAATATCAATAGTTATAAAAGTGCATATATATATATAAAATGCGGCGATACAATCGTGGTCGATCGATCCGATCGATGGATCATACAAAGTTTACGGTTTTTGTTCGATCTGTTTCGTTTCCTTCACTCGTTTCGGATAAGACGTGGACGAGTTCGAAAGCAACAGTGGAGACACGATATATATAATATTATACATACTCTTCGATGGTTAATAATAATATTAATAATAATATTAATAATAATATTAATAATAATAATAATAGAAAGAAGAAGAAGAAGAAAATCGCGCGAGAGAGTAACATCGCAGACAGTTATGATGAATCCAGCAGAAAAAAAAAAAAAAGGAATAATGTGTCCCCAACCCCATCCACAGAACCTCCCCCCCCCTCCCCTTTCATACAATAGGAAATAGTTGAACGTGAAATAGCGATGATAAAAAACAATTATGAAATAGAATTATTGTGTTCGCGAGCTCTGTCGAGGCGAGAGCAGCCCTCCAATGTCGAAGAAACAAGCGAGCTTCATTTTTTATCTTTTTTTTCGCGACTCTTGCTCGTTCATCTTCGACTGAGCCCTCTCCCTTATGAATGTATATAGTGTGAAGTAGCTGGAATTCCCCGTTTCTCGACGATCTTTTCCCTTCGTTCGAGTCTTCCGCTTCGAATCGAATGTTGCCTTCGAATCGGTGTTCCCCTTTCTCCTTTATACACTCCCTTCCTGCCTTCCTTCCCTCCTCCTCCCTTCTCTCCCCCCCCTCCCCAATATTTTTTACCGAGAAGTTATTATATATAGAGAGAATCGAGAATATCTTACACCTGTTGAGAATTGATCCTTGAGAGTATCTCGTGTCTCGGGAACCTGTCGGGATCATCGGATATTGGATATAATAAGGGCGAACGAGAAAGATACTAACGTTCGATCGTTCGAAATAAGAGAGTTATATTAAAGGAACGAATGGATGTTAGAAGTGGCGAGGATATCGAAATGGAACATCGAAATAGTATTTTTCGTCGTTTGTTCAAATATTGTTAATTAATTACGCGCGTCACTGCCAACCATCGAAAAATCGCTTCGACAGCAATAAAAATAGAAAAAAAAAAAAAAAAAAAAAAAAAGAAAGAAAGAAAGAAAGAAAGAAAAAAAAAATCGTATCCGAGACAACGATGGGTTCTCGTAATACGATTTATAAACGAGGTATAAAGATATTATATTGTAATTGTAATTGTAAAGCTCGTGACGATGAAGTTGGTTGGATTATTATCGTAGATGCACAATTATTACGTTACGAATGTTGAAAAGGAAGCAACGAGAACGGGAACGTTGGACGGAGAGGTGGCGGCCTCGAGATTTCTTTTTTCTGTTGTGGTCCATCGTCGAAGCGGAAGAGATCGGCGAGAAATGAGGAACGATGGTCGTCAGAGCCGACAAACCTGTTATATTTCGTCACGTCGAATTGCCCGAGAGCGTCTCGAGAATAGTTGAAATTTAGAAGCGCGAATAATATATTTGCGGCAATTTAACGAAACATAATAATAAAATTTCGTTCCCTTCTTCTCGACTCGTGACTCGTCTCGGGCTCGATGGGCGATGATTTGTTATTATACCGAAATCTGTTAGTTTTTTGTCCTACATATTAGCGTTAAAAATAGAATGGGAATAGTAGAAATGCCGTTGTGTTGTTTTTTTGTCTCTTTTCTTTTTTTTTTTTCTTTTTTCTTTTTTCTTTTTTCTTTTTTTTTTTTTTTTCATATATAATAAAAACGAAGAAGAAAAAGTATACGTAATTAAGAATCATTAGGAATTTCATCATGGATATAAATGCGGGTAATTTACGAAAATGGAAGAAAAAACGAAACGATTAAAAAAAAAAAAAAGAATAATTAAACAAAGCAAAGAAATCCGATTTTGAAAAAAAAAAAGGTAACGAGAAATGTTAAGAAAACGAAAAAAAAAATGGATAATGTTAATTCGATTCGCGTAAATGGTTGAAAAGATACAGGAAAAATCGGGCGAGACGCCGATGTACGCGCGTCTTTTTCATTTTGTAACGCTCACGCGCCAGCTGACGTCGCTTTTCTTTTTTTTTTTTTTTTTTTTTTTTTTTT